>NC_057798.1:273886045-273924060 GCF_018294505.1 Triticum aestivum | reverse complement strand
CGTGTTGATTCTTCCTCTGGAAAATCCCAAATATTCCAAAATAATTCTCCGTTCATTTTTATCTCGTTTGGACTCTGTTTGATATTGGGTTTCTGCGAAACATAAAACATGCAACAAACAGGAACTGGCATTGGGCACTGGATCAATATGTTAGTCCCAAAAATAGTATAAAAAGTTGCCAAAAGTATATGAAAGTTGAAGAATATTGGCATGGAACAATCAAAAATTATAGATACGATGGAGATGTATCACAAGGCATGTAGCAAAGGTTTCCATATAGGTGCAACAAGACCAAGACCAGCAGGACGGAGGTCATCGTGGAGCACAAGACGGCGTCACCACCAGTGCCCTTGACAGACGAAGACCACCTTTAGTCAGGATAGCTTGTACTAGCTGCCCCCTTTCAAAATGGACATTGTTGGATCCCTTCCCGCTCAATATTTGGGGAGAGGACCAGGGCCTCTATAAATAGGGCTAGCCACCACAGTAGAAGGGATGGATCATCCAGACCATCCTCACCCACACAAGTTCATCACACCAGCCCAAGAACACCTCTCCTCAGGAGGCTGTTCTTCCCTTGTACTGTTCATCATCAGCCCAACAGGCAATCCACCACCACCACACAGGAGTAGGGTATTACACCACAACAGTGGCCCGAACATGTATAAATCTCGTGTTGTGAGTTCATCGAGATAGCTTAGAGATCGTGGCGAGGCCGAGGGCATGTTTTGGTAGGGGGAAATCTTCATGCGCATCCCAGTGTTTGAACCTCAAGGGTTTTGCTGGAACCCGATATCCGACACATCGATATTCATAAAAGATTTAATACAATCAAACTTAGGTTCAATACCTGACTCTTTACCTTCGTCGAGTTCCCAATCTTCAGAGTTGCATTTAATTCTTTCTAAAAGATCCCACCAGAATTCAATAGTCTTGTTCATAAAAGAACCAGTACAAGACGTATCGAGCATGGATTGATCATTACGAGAAAGCCGAGCATAAAAATTCCGAATAATAATTTCTCTTGAGAGATCATGATTGGGGCATGAATATAACATTGACTTAATCCTCCCCCAAGCTAGAGCGATGCTTTCTCCTTCACAAGGCCAAAAATTATATATACAATTCCGATCACGATGAACTAGATGCATAGGATAATTTTTTTTGATGAAATTCCAATTTCAAACGGTTCCAGTTCCAAGATCCAATATCATCGAATAGCCTATACCATGTCAATGCTTTTCCCTTCAAATATAAAGGGAAAACCTTCTTCTAAGCTTCATCTCTGGGCAAACCTGCAAGCTTAAACAATCCACAAATTTCATCCACATATATCAAGTGCATATCAGGATGTTTGGTTCCATCTCCTGCATAAGGATTAGCTAGCAGTTGCTCTAACATACCTGAAGGAATTTCATATTCAATATTTTCAGTAGGTGCAATAGGTTGAGGGGTAACTAATTTTGGTGCTGGTCTAGGTGAAGATACCCCGAACAAACCCCTCAAAGGATTGTTTTCCATAATAGCAAGTGACAATAAATTTCAGCATGTAGTAATAACGTTTCCTTACCAATTTCTACTTACCAAGAGCGCTTCACTCCCTGGCTACGGCGCCAGAAAATTGCCTTGATGACCCACAAGTATATGGGTCAATTGTAGCCCTTTTCTATAAGTAAGAGTGTTGTACCCAACGAGGAGCAGAAGGAAATGACAAGTGGTTTTCAGCAAGGTAATGTCTGCAAGTGCTAAAATTGTGAGTAGAGGAGTAGTTTGATAGCAAGATAATTTGTAACGAGCAAGTAACAATAGTAGTAGCAAAAGTGCAGCAAGGTAGCCCAATCCTTCTGAGGCAAAGGACAGGCCAAAACGGTTTCTTATGATAAGCAAAGTGTTCTTGAGGGTACACGGGAATTTCATCTAGTCACTTTCATCATGTTGGCTTAATTCATGTTCGGTACTTTGATAATTTGATATGTGGGTGGACCGGTGCTTAGGTGCTGCTCTTACTTGAACAAACCTCCTACTTATGATTAACCCTCTCACAAGCATCCGCAACTACGAGAAAAGTATTAAGAATAAATTCTAACCATAGCATTAAACTTTTGGATCCAATCGGTCCCTTACGGAATAGCGCATAAACTGGGATTCAAGCTTCTGTCACTCTCGCAACCCACCATCTAATAACTATTCCATAATGCATTCCCTTAGGCCCAAATATGGTGAAGTGTCATGTAGCCGACGTTCACATGACAGCACTAAGACAACGGCAACATACATACCATCAAAATATCGAACACATATCAAGTTCACATGATTACTTGCAACATGATTTTTCCCGTGACCTCAAGAACGAAAGTAACTACTCACAAATGATAGATATGCTCAAGATTAGAGGGGTATTAAATAGCATAATGGATTTGAACATATAATCTTCCACCAAATAAACCATATAATAATCAACTACAAGATGTAAACAACACTACTAGTCACCCACAAGCACCAATCTATAGTTTTCATACAAAGATTGAACACAAGAGATGAACTAGGGTTTGAGAGGAGTTGGTGCTGTGAAGATGTTGATGGAGATAGCCCTCCCAAGATGGGAGAGTTGTTGTTGATAATGATGATGATGATTTCCCCCTCCGGGAGGAAAGTTCCCCCGGCGGAATCGCTCCGCCGGAGGGCAAAAGTGCTCCTGCCCAAGTTCCGCCTCGAGTTGGCGGCGCTTCGCCCCGAATGTCTTCTCCTTATTTTTTCTAGGTCAAAATGACTTGTATACCAGAAGATGGGCACCGGAGGTGGGCCGAGGAGGGCAGCACCGACCAGGGCGCGCCTGGGCCTCCTGGCACGCCCAGGTGGATTGTGCCCACCTGGTGGCCCTCCTCTGGTACTTATTTGTTCCAATATTTATTAAATATTCCATAAAAAATCCTTGGGGAGTTTCAGCTCATTTGGAGTTGTGCAGAATAGGTAGCTTGACGTAGCTTTTTCAGGTCTAGATTTCCAAGTGCCAGAATTCTCCCCCTTGGTGCATACCTTGCATATTATGAGGGAAGGGCATTAGAATTACTCCGAAAAGCACTATTATACAATAAAACAACATAAATAATAGTAGAAAATCATGATGCAAAATAGACGTATCAAGGAGGCGGCCGGCCATGGGGCGCGCCAAGTGTGGGGAGTCCTACTAGGACTCACAGTCCTAGTAGGATTCCCCTTTCCTTTCCGGAGAAGGAGAGAAGGGGAAAAGAGGTGGAGAGAAGAAGTAAATGGGGGCTGCGCCCCCACCCCTAGTCCAATTCGGTTTGGGCATGGGGGGGCACCACCACCTGGCCGCTGGCCGCCGGCCTCCTCTCTCCACTATGCCCATGAAGGCCCATTAGTCCCCCGGGGGGTTCCGGTAACCTCCTGGTACTCCGAAACTTATCCGATAATTCCCGAAACCATTTCGGTGTCCGAATGTAACCTTCCAATATATGAATATTTACCTCTCCACCATTTCGAGACTCCTCGTCATGCCCGTGATCTCATCCGGGACTCCGAACAAACTTCGGTCATCAAAAACACATAACTCATAATACAAATCGTCATCAAACGTTAAGCGTGCGGACCCTACGGGTTCGAGAACTACGTAGACATGATCGAGACACATCTCTGATCAGTAACCAATAGCGGAACCTGGATTCTCATATTGGCTCCAACATATTCTACGAAGAGCAATTGATAGAAAAGCGGAAAGTTATGGCGATATCTAAGGCAATGATCATGATCATAGGCATCACGTTCGTGTCAAGTAGACCGAAACGATTCTGCATCTACTACTATTACTCCACACATCGACCGCTATCCAGCATGCATCTAGAGTATTAAGTTCATAAAGAACGGAGTAACGCATTAAGTAAGATGACATGATGTAGAGGAATTAACTCAAGCAATATGATGAAAACCCCATCTTTTTATCCTCGATGGCAACAATACAATACGTGCCTTGATGCCCCTACTATCACTGGGAAAGGACACCGCATGATTTAACCCAAAGCTAAGCGCTTCTCCCATTGCTAGAAAAACCAATCTAGTAGGCCAAACTAAACCGATAATTTGAAGAGACTTGCAAAGATATCAAATCATGCATATAAGAATTCAAAGAAGACTCAAATAATATTCATAGTTAATCTGATCATAAATCCACAATTCATCAGATCTCGGCAAACACACCGCGAAAGAATATTACATCGAATAGATCCCCAAGAACATCGAGGAGAACATGGTATTGAGAATCAAAGAGAGAGAAGAAGCCATCTAACTACTAGCTATGGACCCGTAGGTTTGTGGTAAACTTCTCATGCTTCATCGGAAGGGTAATGGTGTTGATGTAGAAGCCCTCCATGATCGAATCCCCCTCCGGCAGGATGCCGGAAAATGCCCCTAGATGGGATATCATGGGTACAGAAGGTTGCGACGGTGGAAAAGTGGTTTCGTGGCTCCCCCTGATGTTTTTGGGGTATAAGAGTATATATAGGCGAAGGAACTAGGTCAGGAGAGCTCCGAGGGGCCCACGAGGTAGGGGGTGCGCCCTACCCCCTGGGCACGCCCTCCACCCTCGTGGCCGCCTCGTTGAGTCTCCGACTTCATCTCCAAGTCTCCCAGTTTGCTTCTGGTCCTAGAAAGATCATCGCGAAAGTTTCATTCCGTTTGGACTCCATTTGGTATTCCGTTCCTGTGAAACTCTAAAAGAGGCAAAAAAACAGAAACTGGCACTGGGCTCTCGGTTAATAGGTTAGTCCCAAAAATATTTCCCTAATAATAAAGCACGGTTTAAGTCTGTCGGGTTCACCGTCGCGACGCTTTTGCAAAAAAACTACTTCTATTTTCTGGTAATTAAACCCGCAGTCCCGTTTTAAGTGTCTAAAAATGTTTCATTTTTACAAAAAGAACCCTGCGTTTTTTGAGTGTTCAACCCACAATGGAGAACGTCAACAAGGGCTGGAGCTTGCATGGACCGATCTGTGTGCTACAGGGGTTGAGGAGGCGGATCCAGAAGCGGGCGGCAAGGCGGCGCTCGCCGGTGACGACCCGGAAGGCCGGAGAGTGGATTCTCGGGCGGATCCATGGGCATCCATGATTCCTGTGCACAAAGGAGACATGGAGATGAGGGAGAGAAGAAGGAAGAAAGGAGGGGCTTGGTGTAGCAGAAGACAGCGCGAGCAGGAGGTGCGGCGACGCAGTGCACGGTGCTGTTGCGGCGGCAATGGACACTGGGCGTCATGGGGACGGAGGTAGAGCGGCTCGGGCAGGGTGGGCGAGATGCAGTAGGAGAGGAGGAGCATAGAGGTGAGGTGAGGAAGAGCGAGGCCGACGGCGATGCAGCCTCGCCGGGGTCGGCCGGAGCCGGCAGAGCCGGCGGATGCTTGGGATCAGGAGCGCGCCTGCGGCACCTCCCCTGACGGTGCAAGGTGGGAGAAAGGGATCAAATCAATTGGGAGAGACGAGCAAAGGGTTCGATCGGGCTAGGTTAGGGTCAGGTGCAGCTGGGCTGGGCCTTAGGCCGAATGGGCCGACCGGGTTAGTTGCTAGGCTGGTCTGTCCCTCTCTCTCCATCTCCTAATTCTCCTATTTTTTTATTTACAAAATACAAATAGAGAAAGAGTAAATAAGGATATAATAAGACAAAATTTGGGAACTATACTTGACGTAAAAAAGGGATGGGATTTTTGGAATGACACAAAAGGAATTTGGAAAAGCAATTGTATAAAATAGAAGAAAGTCTCAAATGATTTTTTCTGGAAATGTTCATAGTTTTCAATTTAGTGTAAATTATTCGATGGAATGATGAAATGAAAATGCAAAAATAAATAAGACAAACATTAAGACAAGCATTATAAGTCTGGTGTAAAGCAGGGCGTTATCCTCAGTGCTCCTCCAATAACGTTGGATCCTTGTCAAGGCCGAGTTCACGTGGTTTGATTGAAGTATGATTTAATTCGTAACTATGCATAGTTATGCCACCTATGGTTTCACCATTTTAGGTAATGGAACAAACCATGTATTGGGATGAATAAATGCGAGGTGTATGATTCATCAATATAGGTAAAGCAGGGTCTATCATTTTCTTGAGATCTTTATCATGTCCACACAAGCTTTATGTGGTTTGTTCTCTCATTGCAATGCATGAGCATATTTTCTATAGATTCCTATTCACAAGATCATCGTTCTTATTATGATTGATTCAATCGAGATCTGGCATGTGACCTAAGGACTCCCGTGAGCTTCTAGGATTAGACAAGATGAGCGAGTAGAAAAGGCTCTACCTAATTGATTAAATTTGTTGAACACAAGCTAACAAAGGTTGCTGATGCAGGTTCTATTAATAGCATGGAGGTAATTTATGCATGGTTCATCTTTCATGTTTGTTCTCAGTTTACTTGAAAATCATACCACATGTCCTGATCAAATGATCTATCATTTCTTTGGCCATCAGCAACTGTCGTCCAACATCATAGTCCCTTGATCCTGCAGAATAATAGGAACCAGTCTTTTCTCCCGTTGCAACGCACGGGTATTTGTGCTAGTAATATAAAATAACATATAAATGCATATTGAACATCCAAAACAGATAATATAATAGCATGGAACAATAAAAAATTATAGATACATTGAAGACGTATCTGCATCACGCCCAAGATTAGTAGAACGGCTCCTGCCTGCATCTACTACTATTACTCCACACATCGACCGCTATCCAGCATGCATCTAGTGTATTAAATTCATGGAAAACAGTGTAATGCAATAAGAACGATGACATGATGTAGACAATATCTATTCCTGTAGGAATATACCCCATATTTTTATCCTTAATGGCAACAATACATGCGTGTCATGTCTCCTTCCGTCACTGAGATTGAGCACCGCAAGATCGAACCCATCACAAAGCACCTCTCCCCATGGCAAGAAAAATCAATCTAGTTGGCCAAACCAAAACAAAGTTTCGGAGAAGAAATACGAGGCTATAACAATCATGCATAAGAAAGTTCAACAAAGACTCAAATAATATTCATGGATAGATCTGATCATAAACTCACAATTCATCGGATCCCAACAAACCCACCGCAAAAAGTGATTACATCAAATAGATCTCCACGAACATCGAGGAGAACATTGTATTGAAGATCAAAAAGAGAGAAGAAACCATGTAGCTACTGCCTATGGACCTGTAGGTCTGTAGTAAACCACTCATGCATCATCGCAGGGGCAAGTGTGATGATGAAGAACCCCTCCGGCAGTGTGCTGGAAAAGGCCTCTAGATTGGATCTCTTGGTTCTGGAACTTGCGGCGGCTGGAATTGTGATTCCTCGACTCCCCTAGGGTTTTGGGGGTTTTAGAGTATTTATAGAGCCAGAGGTCAGTGGAGGGGGTGTGGGGGAACGCAGTAATTTCAAAATTTTCCTACAATCACGCAAGATCTATCTAGGTGATGCATAGCAACGAGGGGGAGAGTGTTTTGACGTACCCTCGTAGACCGAAAGCGGAAGCGTTATGTAACACGGTTGATGTAGTTGAACGTCCCCGTGATCCAACCGATCAAGTACCGAACGCACGTCACCTCCGCGATCTGCACATGTTCAGCTCAATGACGTCCCTCGAACTCTAGATCCAGCTGAGGCCGAGTGAGAGTTCCGTCAGCACTACAGCGTGGTGACGGGGATGATGAAGTTACCAGCGCAGGGCTTCGCCTAAGCACTACGACGATATGACCGAGGTGGAAAACTATGGAGGGGGGCACCGCACACGGCTAAAGATCAACTAGTGTGTCTCTTGGGTGCCCCCTAGCCACGTATATAAAGGAGGGGAGGGAAGAGGTGGCCGGCCCAAGGGCGGCGCGCCAGGTGTGGGAATCCTACTAGGACTCCCCAGTCCAAGTAGGATTCCCCTCCTCTTTCCTATTCCTAGTAGGAGGAGGGAAGGAGGAAGAGGGGAGAAGCAAGGAGGGGGGCGCCGCCCCCTCCTAGTCCAATTAGGACCAGCCCATGGGGGGGCACGCGACCACCCCTTGAGGCCCTTCTCTCCTTTCCCGTATGGCCCATTAAGGCCCATTACTTCCCCCGGCGAATTCCCGTAACTCTCCGATACTCCAAAAAAAATACCCGAATCACTCGGAACCTTTCCGATGTCCAAATATAGCCTTCCAATATACCGATCTTTACGTCTTGACCATTTAGAGACTCCTCGTCACGTCCGTGATCTCATCCGGGACTCTGAACAAACTTCGGTCATCAAATCACATAACTCACAATACAAATCATCATCGAACATTAAGCGTGTAGACCCTACGGGTTCGACAACTATGTAGACATGACCGAGACACATCTCCGGTCAATAACCAATAGCGAAACCTGGATGCTCATATTGGCTCCTACATATTCTACGAAGATCTTTATCGGTCAAACCGCATAACAACATACGTTGTTCGATTTGTCATCGGTATGTTACTTGCCCGAGACTCAATCATCGGTATCATCATACCTAGTTCAATATCGTTACCGGCAAGTCTCTTTACTCATTCCGTAATACTTCATCCGCAACTAACTCATTAGTCACAATGCTTGCAAGGCTTATAGTGATGAGTATTACCGAGAGGGCCCAGAGGTACCTCTCCGAAACATGGAGTGACAAATCCTAATCTCGATCTATGCCAACCCAACAAACACCTTCAGAGACACCTATAGAGCACCTTTATAATCACCCATTTACATTGTGACGTTTGGTAGCACACAAAGTGTTCCTCCGGTATTCGGGAGTTGCATAATCTCATAGTCCGAGGAACATGTATAAGTCATGAAGAAAGCAGTAGCAATTGAACTATAACGATCATAATTCTAAGATAACGGATGGGTCATGTCCATCACATCATTCTCCTAATGATGTGATCCCGTTCATCAAATGACAACACATGTCTATGGTTAGGAAACATAACCATCTTTGATTAACGGGCTAGTCAAGTAGAGGCATAATAAGGACACTATGTTTTGTCTATGTATTCACACATGTACTAAGTTTCCGGTTAATACAATTCTAGCATGAATAATAAACATTTATCATGAAATAAGGAAATAAATAATAACTTTATTATTGCCTCTAGGGCATATTTCCTTCAGGGGGTGCCTGTGGGCCATACTACCCACCATAACGCGCCCTGGTGCCTTGTGGGCCCCCTCTGGTGCACTTCTTGGGCCTCCTGGGCATCTTCTGGGCAGAAAAAATTATCCAAAATGTTTTGTGGCATTTGGACTCAGTTTGGTACTGATATTCTGCGAAGTAAAAATCAAGCAAAAAACAACAACTCGCACTGGGGACTATGTCAATAGGTTAGTCCAAAAAAATGATATGAAGTAGCTAGTAAATGAGTATAAAACATCCAAGAATGATACTGTAATAGCATGTAACA
The DNA here is from genome assembly GCF_018294505.1 of Triticum aestivum. Lineage (NCBI taxonomy): Eukaryota > Viridiplantae > Streptophyta > Magnoliopsida > Poales > Poaceae > Triticum > Triticum aestivum. The sequence continues at coordinate 273,914,618 of NC_057798.1, read as the reverse complement.
ATAAAAAATTCTAGAAACATTGGAGATGCATCAGCATCCCCAAGCTTAATTCCTGCTCGTCCTCGAGTAGGTAAATGATAAAAACAGAATTTTTGATGTGGAATGCTACTTATCATATTTATCACATATTGTTTTGTTTGTAGCATCGACATTTCGACTTTAGATGATTCAAAGCAATGGTCTATAATTTGACATGAAGACTTCAATACTCAAGCATATCAATAAGCAACCATGTCTTTCAGAATATCAAAGCTAAAGAAAGCTATCCCTAGTGCTACATCTTGAGCTTGCGTTGGTTTTCCTTGAAGAGGAAAGAGTGATACAGCAATAGTAGCGTAAGTATTTCCCTCAGTTTTTGAGAACCAAGGTATCAATCCAGTAGGAGGCTCCTCAAAAGTCCCACACACCTACACAAACAAACAAAGAACTCGCAACCAACACAATAAAGGGGTTGTCAATCCCTTCAAGGCCACTTGCGAAAGTGAGATCTGATAGCGATAGTATGATAAGATAAATATATTTTTTGGTATTTTATAATATAGATTGGAAAAGTAAAGATGCAAATAAAAGTAGATTGAAAGCTTATATGATACAAGATAGACCTGGGGGCCATAGGTTTCACTAGTGGCTTCTCTCAAGATAGCATAAGTATTACGGTGGGTGAACAAATTACTGTCCAACAATTGATAGAAAAGCGAATAATTATGAGATTATCTAGGCATTATCATGTATATAGGCATCACGTCCGTGACAAGTAGACCGCCTCGTGCCTGCATCTACTACTATTACTCCACACATCGACAGCTATCCAGCATGCGTCTAGAGTATTAAGTTCATAAGAAAAGAGTAATGCATTAAGAAAGATGACATGATGTAGAGAGATAAACTCATGCAATATGATATAAACCCTATCTTTTTATCCTCGATGGCAACAATACAATACGTGCCTTGCTACCCTTATTGTCATTGGGTAAGGACACCGCAAGATTGAACCCAAAGCTAAGCACTTCTTCCATTGCAAGAAAGATCAATCTAGTAGGCCAAACCAAACTGATAATTCAAAGAGACTTGCGAAGATAACTCAATCATACATAAAAGATTTCAAAGGAGATTCAAATATTTCTCATAGATAAACTTGATCATAAACCCACAATTCATCGGATCTCGACAAACACACCGCAAAAAGAGTTACATCGAATAGATCTCCAAGAATATCGAGGAGAACATGGTATTGAGATCCAAAAAGAGAGAAGAAGCCATCTAGCTAATAACTATGGACCCGAAGGTCTGTGGTAAACTACTCACAACTCATCGGAGGGGCTATGGTGTTGATGTAGAAGCCCTCCATGGTCCATTCCCCCTCCGGCGGAGCGCCGACGAAGGCTCCAAGATGGGATCTCGCGGATACATAAGGTTACGGTGTTGGAATTATGTTTTCGTTGGCTCCCTGGATGTTTTCGGAGTACGTGGGTATATATAGGAGGAAGAAGTAGGTCGGTGGCCGCCCGAGGGGCCCACGAGATAGGGGGTGCACCCTGTAGGGGTGGGCGCACCCTCCACCCTCGTGGCCGCCTCGGCTGCTTCTTGGCTTGCACTCCAAGTCCTCTGGATCACGTTTGTTCCAAAAATCACGCTCCCGAAGGTTTCGTTCCGTTTGGACTCCGTTTGATATTCCTTTTCTTCGAAATACTAAAATAGGCAAAAAACAGCAATACGGGCTGGGCCTCCGGTTAATAGGTTAGTCCCAAAAATGATATAAATGTGTAAAGTAAAGCCCATAAACATCTAAAAAGGGTAATATAATAGCATGGGACAATCAAAAATTATAGATACGTTGGAGACGTATCAAGCATCCCCAAGCTTAATTCCTGCTCGTCCTCGAGTAGGTAAATGATAAAAATAGAATTTTTGATGTGGAATGCTACCTAGCATAATTCTCAATGTAATTTTCTTTATTGTGGCATGAATGTTCAGATCCAAATGATTCAAAATAAAAGTTCATATTGACATAAGAAATAGTAATACTTCAAGCATACTAATAAAAGCAATCATGTCTTCTCAAAATAACATGGCTAAAGAAAGTTCATCCCTACAAAATCATATAGTTAGGCTATGCTTCATTTTCGTCACACAAAAATGTTCCCAAATTCTACACTCCCGATGACAAGCCAAGCAATTGTTTCATACTTAAATAATCTCAAACGTTTTCAACTTTCACGCAATACATGAGCGTGAGCCATGGATATAGCACTATGGGTGGAATAGAATATGATGATGGGGATTGTGTGGAGAAGACAAAAAAGGAGAAAGTCTCACATTGACGAGGATAATCAACGGGCTATGGAGATGCCCATCAACTGATGTCAACATGAGGAGTAGGGATTGCCATGCAACGGATGCACTAGAGCTATAAATGTATGAAAGCTCAACAAAAGAAAACTAGTGGGTGTGCATCCAACTTGCTTGCTCACGAAGACCTAGGGCATTTTGAGGAAGCCCATCGTAGGAATATACAAGCCAAGTTCTATAATGAAAAATTCCCACTAGTATATGGAAGTGACAACATATGAGACTCGCTATATGAAGAACATGGTGCTACTTTGAAGCACAAGTGTGGAAAAGAGATAGTAACATTGCCCCCTTTTTATTTATTTTTTTCTTTTTCTTTTTGTGGGCCTTCCTTTTTTTCTTTTTCTTTTGGCCTTTCTTCTTTTTTTCTTTGGCCTTTCTTTTTTTCTTTTTGGCCTTTCTTTTTCTTTTTCTTTTTGGGGACAATGCTCTAATAATGATGATCATCACACTTTTATTGATTTACAACTCATGAATTACAACTCAAAACTAGAACAAGATATGACTCTATATGAATGCCTCCGGCAGTGTACCGGGATGGGCTAAGAATCAAGAGTGACATGTATGAAAAATTATGCAAAGTGGCCTTGCCACAAATACGATGTCAACTACATGATCATGCAATGGCAATATGACAATAGTAATGCGTGTCATGATGATAAACGAAACGGTGGAAAGTTGCATGGCAATATATCTCGGAATGGCTATGGAAATGCCATAATAGGTAGGTATGGTGGCTGTTTTGAGGAAGATATAAGGAGGTTTATATGTGATAGAGCGTATAATATCACAAGGTTTGGATGCACCGGCGAAGTTTGCACCAACTCTCAAGGTGAGAAAGGGCAATGCACAGTACCGAAGAGGCTAGCAATGATGGAAAGGTAAAAGTGCGTATAATGCATGGACTCAACATTAGTCAAAAGAACTCATATACTTATTGCAAAAATCTACAAGTCATCAAAAACTAAGCACTACGCGCATGCTCCTAGGGGGATAGATTGGTAGGAAAAGACCATCGCTCATCCCCGACCGCCACTCATAAGGATGCACAATCCAAGGACACTTCATGTTTCAAATTTGTTACACAACTTTAACCATGCTTGCTATGGGACTTCCTAACTTCAACACAAGCATTCTTTAAATTCATAATCACCCAACTAGCATGACTTTAATATCACTACCTCCATATCTCAAAACAATTATCAAGTATCGAATTGATCATAGCATCCAATTCACTTCCTATGATAGTTTTTATTATACCCAACTTGGATGCCTACCATTCTAGGACCAATTTTGAAACCATAGCAAAGACCATGCTGTTCTAAGAGACTGTCGAGCTAATATAAGTGAAGCATGGGAGACTAACAATTTCTACAAAATTAAGACACCAGCGTGCTCTAAAAGATATAAATGAAGCACATAGAGTATTCTAATAAATTCCAATCAAGTGGGCTTCTCCCAAAAGGTGTGTACAGCAAGGATGATTGTGGAAAACTAAAAAGCAAAGACTAATATCCTACAAGACGCTCCAAGCAAAACACATATCATGTGGTGAATAAAAATATAGCTCCAAGAAAAGTTACCAATGAACGAAGATGAAAGAGGGGATGCCTTACGGGGGCATCCCCAAGCTTAGGCTTTTGGCTATTCTTGAATATATTGGGGTGCCAAGGGCATCCCCAAGCTTAGGCTCTTGCCACTCCTTATTCCATAGTCCATCAAATCTTCACCCAAAACTTGAAAACTTCACAACACAAAACTCAATAGGAAATCTCATAAGCTCCGTTAGTGAAAGAAAGCAAAACCACCACATAAGGTACTGTAATGAACTCATTATTTATTTATATTGGTGTTAAACCTACTGTATTTCAAGTTCTCTATGGTTCATACCACTTAATACTAGCCATAGATGCATCCATATAAGCAAACAACACACGAAAAACAGAATCTGTCAAAAACAGAACAGTCTGTAGCAATCTGTAACTAACGCAAACTTCTGGAACTCTAAATATCCTACCAAAATAGGAAGCCCTGGGAAATTTGTCTATTGATTTACATCAAAAAGAATCAACGCAAAATCACGTTTCTGTGATTTAACAAAACTAATTTCGTGCATCCAAAGTTTCTATTTTTCAGCAGAATCAAATTAACTATCACCATAGGTTATCCTATAGGTTCTACTTGGCACAAACACTAATTAAAACATAAAAACACATCTAAACAGAAGGTAGATGCAAAATTTATTACTAAACAGAAACAAAAACAAAAAACACAAATAAAATTGGGTTGCCTCCCAACTAGCGCTATCGTTTAACGCCCCTAGCTAGGCATAAAAGCGAAGATAGATCTAAGTAGTGCCATCTTTGGCACTCAATTCATAAGTAGCTCGCGTGATAGATTCACAAGGTAATTTGATTTTTTTCTTGGAAAGTGCTCCATGCCTTTCCTTAATGGAAATTGGACTCTAATATTCCCTTCCTTCATATCAATAATCGCGCCAATCGTTCTAAGGAAAGGTCTACCAAGAATAGTAGGGCAAGAAAGATTGCAATCTATATCAAGAATGATAAAATCTATGTGCACCAAATTTGTATTTGCAACAATGAGAACATCATTGATCCTTCCCATTGGCTTTTTAATGGTGGAATCTGCAAGGTGCAAATTTAAAGAGCAATCATCAAGATCATGGAAACCTAGAATATCACATAAAGTTTTCGGAATCGTGGAAACATTAGCACCCAAATCACACAAAGCATAACACTCATGATCTTTAATTTTAATCTTTATAATAGGTTCCCACTCATCACTAAGTTTTCTAGGTATAGAAACTTCCAAATTAAGTTTTTCATCAAAAGATTGCATCAAGGCATCAACGATATGTTTGGTAAAAGCTTTATTTTGACTATAAGCATGAGCAGAATTCACAACGGATTGCAACAAGGAAATACAACCTTCTAAAGAACAATTATCACAATCAAATTCCTTGAAATCCAAGATAGTGGGTTCAATGCTATTTAAAGTCTTGACCTCTCCAATCCCACTTTTACCAAATTTAGCATCAAGAACTAAAAACTCTGAATCATTGGGGCGCCTTCTAACTAAAGTTGACTCATCTCTAGTCCCATTATTATTAAGATTCATATTATAAAACAAAGATATAATAGGGGACACATCAATAACTTTAAGATCTTCATCATTATTTTCATGGAAACTAGAAGAACACGCCTTTACAAAGCAATCTTTCTTAGCACGCAATCTAGCGGTTCTTTCCTTGCACTCATCAATGGAAATTCTCATGGCTTTGAGAGACTCATTGATATCATGCTTAGGAGGAGTAGATCTAAGTTTAATAGAATCAACATCAAGTGAAAGTCTATCAATATTCCTAGCCAAAACATCAACTTTGAGCAATTTTTCTTCAAGCAAGGCATTAAAATTCTTTTGAGAGATCATAAATTCTTTCACACTATTCTCAAAATCAGAGGGCATATTATTAAAATTACCATAAGAATTATTGTAGGAATTCCATAATTATTAGAGGAATTACTAGGGAACGGTCTAGGATTAAAGTTTCCTCTATAAGCATTGTTTCCAAAACTATTCCTACCAACAAAATTCACATCCATAGATTCATTATTATTCTCAATCAAAGTAGACAAAGGCATATCATTGGGATCAATAGGAGCACTCTTAGTAGCAATCAATTTCATAAGTTCATCCATCTTTCCACTCAAAACATTAATTTCTTCTATAGCATGCACTTTTTTACTAGTAGATCTTTCGGTGTGCCATTGAGAATGATTAGCCATAATATTATCAAGAAGTTTTGTAGCATCTCCTAAAGTGATTTCCATAAATCTGCCTCCCACTTCCGAATCTAAAAGATTTCTAGAAGCAAAGTTCAATCCAGCATAAATTTTTTGTATGATCATCCATAAATTCAAACCATGAGTAGGGCAATTGCGAATCATCAATTTAATTCTTTACCAAGATTGGGCAACATGCTCATGATCAACTTGTTTAAAATTCATAATATCGTTCCTAAGAGTGATGATCTTAGCGGGAGGAAAATATTTAGAGAAAAAAAGCATCTTTGCACTTGTTCCAAGAATCAATACTATTTTTAGGCAAAGACGAAAACCAAACTTTAGCACGATCTCTAAGTGAAAACGGAAATAACTTCAATTTAACAATATCATTATCCGTATCTTTCTTCTTTTGCATATCACACAAATCAACAAAGTTGTTTAGATGGGTAGCGGCATCTTCACTAGGAAGGCATGCGAATTGATCTTTCATAACAAGATTCAGCAAAGCAGTATTGATTTCACAAGACTCAACATCATTAAGAGGAGCAATCGGAGTACTAAGGAAATCATTATTATTGGCATTGGAGAAATCACACAATTTGGTATTATCTTGCGCCATGGCGACAAGTAATCCAACACACAAGCGAACAGAAAAACGCAAGCGAAAGAGAGGAGAAGATTGGGAAAGAGAGGGCAAATAAAACGGCTAGGGTGAAGTGGGGGAGAGGAAAACGAGAGGCAGATGGCAAATAATGTAAATGCAAGGGAGATGAGTTTGTGATGGGTACTTGGTATGTCTTGACTTGAGCGAAGACCTCCCCGGCAACGGCGCCAGAAATCCTTCTTGCTACGTCTTGAGCTTGCGTTGGTTTTCCTTGAAGATGAAAGGGTGATGGAGCAATAGTAGCGTAATGATTTCCCTCAGTTTTTGAGAACCAAGGTATCAATCCAGTCGGAGGCTCCTCAAAAGTCCCACATACCTACACAAACCAACAAAGAACTCGCAACCAACACAATAAAGGGGTTGTCAATCCCTTCACGGCCACTTGCGAAAGTGAGATCTGATAGAGATAGTATGATAAGATAAATATATTTTTGGTATTTTATAATATAAATTGGAAAAGTAAAGATGCAAATAAAAGTAGATTGAAAGCTTATATGATAAAAGATAGACCCGGGGGCCATAGGTTTCACTAGTGGCTTCTCTCAAGATAGCATAAGTATTACGGTGGGTGAACAAATTACTGTCGAGCAATTGATAGAAAGGCGAATAATTCTGAGATTATCTAGGCATGATCATGTATATAGGCATCACGTCCGTGACAAGTAGACCGACTCGTGCCTGCATCTACTACTATTACTCCACACATCGACCGCTATCCAGCATGCATCTAGAGTATTAAGTTCATAAGAACAGAGTAACGCATTAAGAAAGATGACATGATGTAGAGGGATAAACTCATGCAATATGATATAAACCCCATCTTTTTATCCTCGATGGCAACAATACAATACGTGCCTCGCTACCCTTATTGTCACTGGGTAAGGACACTGCAAGATTGAACCCAAAGCTAAGCACTTCTCCCATTGCAAGAAAGATCAATCTAGTAGGCCAAACCAAACTAATAATTCGAAGAGACTTGCGAAGATAACTCAATCAGACATAAAAGAATTCAGAGGAGATTCAAATATTTCTCATAGATAAAATTGATCATAAACCCACAATTCATCGGATCTCGACAAACACACCGCAAAAAGAGTTACATCGAATAGATCTCCAAGAAGATCGAGGAGAACATGGTATTGATATCCAAAAAGAGAGAAGAAGACATCTAGCTAATAACTATGGACCCGAAGGTCTGTGGTAAACTACTCACAACTCATCGGAGGGGCTATGGTGTTGATGTAGAAGCCCTCCGTGGTCGATTCCCCCTCTGGCGGAGCACCGGCGAAGGCTCCAATATGGGATCTCGCGGATACAGAAGGTTACGGCGGTGGAATTAGGTTTTCGTTGGCTCCCTGGATGTTTTCGGGGTACATGGGTATATATAGGAGGAAGAAGTAGGTCGGTGGCCGCCCGAGGGGCCCACGAGATAGGGGGCGCTCCCTCCACCCTCGTGGCCGCTTCGGCTGCTTCTTGGCTTGCACTACAGGTCCTCTGGATCACGTTTGTTCCAAAAATCACGCTCCCGAAGGTTTTATTCCGTTTGGACTCCGTTTGATATTCCTTTTCTTCGAAATACTGAAATAGGCAAACAAACAACAATACGGGCTGGGCCTCCGGTTAATAGGTTAGTCCCAAAAATTATATAAATGTGTAATGTAAAGCCCATAAACATCCAAAAAGGGTAATATAATAGCATGGAACAACCAAAAATTATAGATACGTTGGAGACGTATCACCTAGCCCACTATGCTCAACTCAAATATTAGCTACATCCAGTGCACAAGTATGACCATAGGGTTCCCTAGTTGGTGCTTTTATAAGAAAAGATGGAGACTCAATAAAAATAAAAAATGCATAAAAATAAATAGATAGGCCCTTCGCTAAGGGCAACCGAGATTTGTAGAGGTGTTATAGCTCAAAGTTTAAATTGAGAGATAAAATTGTTTTGAGAGGCATGCTTTTCTTGTCAATGAAAACGACCGAGAATTCCCAATACTTTCCATGCTAGATACATCATAGGTATTTCCCAAACATAAAATAAAGTTTATTCCTTTTTCCACCATTCTTTCACAATCCATGGCTAGCCGTATCCACGGGTGCCTTCCATACCAAAACTTTCCAGGGAATTTATTATTGACAACATAAAGTAAATTTCTTTTTCATTTCGACACTTGGTATCCCTATTGCCGGCCATACTCTCGTGCAATGACAAGTGAATAAACACTCATCTTGAGAATAACACATCTAGCATGGAAAAATATTGGCCACCCCCTATCGCTTCATGAGCGGTACGAGCACAGAAAAGGAAATTCATTTTGAAAATTAGAGTTGGCACATACAAATTTACTTAGAACGACATGAAAATACCGCATATAGGTAGGTATGGTGGACTCATTGGGCACAACTTGGTTTAAGGAGTTCGATGCACAAGCAGTATTCCCGCTTAGTACAAGGAAAGGCTAGCAAATAGATTGTGAAGCAACGAGCCAAGAAACAAAAACAATCATAAATGAGCATTAAACATAACTAATGATACATCTCCAACATATCTATAATTTATGAAGTATTCATGCCATGATTATAATATTTTTACATGATTTTGGTATGATTTGATTAGAACTAACCCGGACTGGCGCTGTTTTCAGTAGAACTATTTGTGCAGAAATAAAAGTTATCAAAATGCGCTGAAAATCAACGAAGAATATTTTTGGAAAATATAAAAAACACTAGGACGAAAAGCTACCAGAGTGGAGTCCCGAGGCCACCACGAGGGTGGGGGCACGCCCTACCCCCCGGGAGGGTGCTCCTACCTCGTTGACTCCCTGTGGGGCCCCCTGACATGAAACCAATGCCAACCCCTCCTGTAAATCTAGAAAACCCCAGAACAGAAGAGAGATTGGAAGTTCCGCCGCCGCAAGCCTCTATAGCCATGAGAAATCAATCTAGGCCCTCTCCGGCACCCTACCGGAGGGGACCATCATCATCGGAGGCCATGGGGGAGGATCTCAGAGGGGCCATCATCGCCATGAAGGCCAGGGACCAGAGGGAGAACCTCTTGCCATCCAGGGGCAGGCCATGGAGGAGGAAGCACAAGGGGGAGAACCCCTCCTCCTCTCTCTTGGTGGAGCCGGAGTGCCATCGGGAGGGGAATCATCGCCGCGGTGATCGTCTTCATCAACATCAACATCATCATCACCATCCTCATCTCTTTTACACGGTCCACTCTCCCGCACTCCGGTGTAATCCCTACTTGAACATGGTGCTTTATGCCACATATTATGATCCAATGATGTGTTGCCATCCTATGATGTTTTGAGTAGATATCCTTTGTCTTTGGGTTGATTGATGATCTAGATTGATATGAGTTGTATGTTTTATTTTGGTGTTGTCCTATTGTGCCTTCCATGTCGCGCACATGTGAGGGGTTCCCGCTGTAGGGTGTTGGAATACATTCATGATTCACTTATAGTGGGTTGCTTGAGTGACAGAAGCATAAACCCGAGTAAGGGGGTTGTTGCGTATGGGATAAAGGGGACTTGATATGTTAATGCTATGGTTGGGTTTTACCTTAATGATCTTTAGTAGTTGCGGATGCTTGCTAGAGTTCCAACCATAAGTGCATATGATCCAAGAAGAGAAAGTATGTTAGCTTATGCCTCTCCCTCATATGAAATTGCAATGACGACTACCGATCTTGTTAACAATTGCCTAGGACAATTCCGCACACCGACCCATTATTATTCCACACTTTCTATTTATAATACTTAAGTAATATATTCTACCTTTATGATAACAACACCTAATTTTACATTTTAGCTCTCCGATACCATGCAAAGTTACCTTCTTCATACCCACAACATTGTTTTATTTCTCATTTCTAGTTGGAAGCAAACGTTCGGTGTATGTAGAGTCGTATCAGTGGCAGATAGGACTTGAGGGAATATTGATCTTACCTTTAGCTCCTTGTGGGTTTGACACTTCGTACTTATCACTTCCACCTTTGGAAATTGCTACGATGATTCCCTGCACTTGGGATTATCAACTAACACCGAATAATGCACCACAAGTAGGATGTAACTTCATTGCATAACTATTAACTTTCGTGCTTGTTATAGGGAATCACGAACCTTAACACCAATATTCTTACTAAAGCATAATTACACACCAACATGACTCACATATTACTATCTCCATATCGCAAAACTATTGCAAGAAATCAAGTTTTGATATCCAATGATCTTCATGATAGTTTCTATTATCCCTCTTGAATATCTATCACTTGGGATTAGTTTCATATATTACCATTGCTTATAACTACCTCTTAAACAAATTTAAGTGAAGAACAAGAGCATAAATATTCCTTCAAAATTTTCATCTCTCAAAATAATATAAGTGAAGCACGAGAGCATATTTCTTCAAAATTAAAGCACCACCGTGCTCAACAAGATATAAGTGAAGCACTAGAGCAATTCCATAGCTAAAAAAATCTAAGTGAAGCACATAGAGCAATTCTAACAAATCATAGCAGCATTATAGATCTCTCAAATAGGTGCGTCCAGCAAGGATGATTGTGACAAACTAAAAATCAAAACAAGCAAAGACTCATATAATACAAGACACTCCAAGCAAAACTCATGATATTGACGAATAAAAATATAGCTCCAAGTGAAATTACTGATGGTCGTTAGACGAAAGAGGGGATGCCTTCCGGAGCATCCCCAAGCGGTTCTCCTTGAATATTACCTTCGGGTGCCATGGGCATCCCCAAGCTTAGGATCTTTTCACTCCTTCTTCCTTCATCCATCGTGATCTCACCCAAAGCTTGAAAACTTCAATCACATAAGCTTAACAAATCCTTCATGAGATCCATTCGCCGCTTTAAGTACTGTTGCAAATCCATTCATATTTTATTATTGCATTATACCTACCGTATTCTAACTTTATCATGGCTTATACCCCCTGCCCGCCGATACAATCCATAGATTCATCAAAATAAGCACGCAATGCAACAAAAAACAGAATCTGTCAAAAACAGAACACTCTGTAGTAAACTGGACTTTAACCATACTTCTGCAACTTCAAAAATTCTAAAAAATTAGGACAATGTAGGCCTTTTGTATATCAATATTGTGTTAAAAACTCAGTATTTTATCATGCTTTGTGAGTTTTAACAACTCTGCTACTTGGCGCAAAAGTTTCTTTTTTCCAACAATATCAAATCAACTATCATCCAACATGATCCTAAAGGCTTTACTTGGCACAAACACTAACTAAAACATAAAAACACAATCATAACAGTAGCATAATTGTGTCAACACACAAAAACAGAAAGAAAAAGAGAAAAAATATATTTTATTCATTGGGTTGCCTCACAACAAGCGCCATCATTTTATGCCCCTAGCTAGGCATATTGCATAGATTCAAATATCATCATCTTTAGTTTTTGCTATCTTTGTGAGAGTCTTCTCGAACCCGAGAGGCTCTTTACGCTTCACATTATTCTCGGGAAAAGAGACCATCTCAAGATCTAAAATATCCAACCGCTTATTACATAGAGTAATCAAAGTATTCATGCGAGTGAGGTTTCCACTAATATGTTTGAGGGGTTCATTAGATTTTTGCAACTCAACCATATTTTTCTGTAGATCACCCAATTTGTCAAATATTTCAATCCCTTCTTGCGTAAAAGTAAAGCCCTTTTTTGATGGTGGAACTCCCAATATTCCCTCTATTTTTCATAGGCAGCATTAGCATTGATTTCAACAAAATTCCCTTTAGCGGCAAAATCCAAGAGTTTCATATTGTGTAAGGTTAAACCTATATAAAATTATGAAGAAAAATCTTTGAATCCCCTTTTATATTGCAGATGCAGTAAGATTACATCAACCTACACCAAGAATCTTTCAAAATTTCTCCTTGCTTCTGTTTGAAGTATAAAACTTCAAAATCCGGTGACAAAGGAGGGGTAGTCATGTTGGCGAGATGACCAAAACAAAAGTGCAAACAAAAATAAGGCGACTATTTTTGTGTTTTTCTGAAAACATTTTAGAAGTGGGGGAGATGAAAACGAGAGGCAAATGACAAATAAAGTAATTGCAAGGAGATGAGAGTTCGTGCGTAGGAACCTGATAGATCTTGATGATGTCTCCCCAGCAACAACGCTATAAATTCTTCCTTATTGCTTGTCTTTACGTAGGTAATTCCCCAAATGGGAGAGGATGATGCAGCACATCAACGACAAGTATTTCCTTCAGTTATGAAACCAAGGTTATCAATCCAGGAGGAGAATCAAGCAACGCTATGTAAACACACCTGCACAAAAACCAAAAAACTTGCAACCCAATGTGTAAGAGGGGTTGTCAATCCCTCTTTGATATTGAGATAGATTAAATTGTATGAGATTGGATAAATAGATCTAGTAAAAACACAAAATAAAATAAGTAAAGAAAAAGTACAACAATGTATTTTTGGACTTTTTGATAAATAGATCTGAAAATAATATGATAGGAAATAGACCTGGGGGCCGTAGATTTCACTAGAGTCTTCTCTCAAGAAAATAACATACGGTGGGCAAACAAATTACTGTTGGGTAATTAATAGAAGAGCAAATAATTATGACGATATTTAAGGCAATGATCATGTATATAGGCATCACGTCCAAGATTAGTAGACCGACTCCTGCCTGCATCTACTACTATTACTCGACACATCGACCGCTATCTAGCATGCATCTAGTGTATTAAGTTCATGAAAAACTGGAGTAATGCAATAAGAACAATGACATGATGTAGAGAAGATCTATTCATGTAGGAATAGGCCCCATCTTTTTATCCTTAATGGCAATGATACATACGTGTCATGTCTCCTTCTGTCACTAAGATTGAGCACCGCAAGATTGAACCCATCACAAAGCACCTCTTCCCATGACAAGAAAAATCATTCTAGTTGGCCAAACCAAACCAAAATTTCGGAGATGAAATACGAGGTTTCTTAAAGTTTCAGGATTGAAATACGAGTCCACCAAAGTTTCTTGAAGGTTTGGGGCTGCGATGCTTATGTGAAGAAGTTTCAGGATTGATAAGCTCGAACCCAAAGCGGATAAAATGCATCTTCATAGGACACCCAAAACAGTTGGGTATACCTCCTAATTCAGATCCGAAAGCAATATGGATTGTTTTCTTGAATCGGGTCCTTTCTCGAGGAAAGGTTTCTCTCGAAAGAGTTGAGTGGGAGGATGGTGGAGACTTGATATGGTTATTGAACCATCACTTCAACCAGTGTGTATCAGGGCACAGGAAGTTGTTCATGTGGTACCTACACCAATTGAAGTAGAAGCTTATGATAGTGATCATGAAGTTTCGGATCAAGTCACTGCTGTACCTCGTAGGGTGACAAGGATACATACTACTTCAGAGTGGTACAGTAATCCTGTCTTGAAGGTCATGTTGCTAGACAACAATGAACCTACGAGCTATGGAGAAGCGATGGTGGGCCCAAATTCCGACAAATGGTTAAGAAACCATGAAATCCGAGATAGGATCCATGTATCAGAACAAAGCATGGACTTTGGTGGACTTGCCCAATGATCGGCAAGCCATTAAGATAAATGGATCTTTAAGAAGAAGACGGACGTGGACGGTAATGTCACCGTCTATGAAGCTCGACTTGTGGCGAAGAGTTTTTTCACAAATTCAAGGAGTTGACTACGATGAGATTTTCTCATCCGTAGCGATGCTTAAGTCCGTCGGATTCATGTTAGCATTAGCTGCATTTATGAAATCTGGCAGATGGATGTCAAAACGAGTTTCCTTACCAGTTTTCGTAAGGAAAGGTTGTATGTAATACAATCAGAAAGGTTTTGTTGATCCTAAGGATGCTAAAAGGTATGCTAGCTCCAGCAATCCTTCCATGGACTGGAGTAAGCGTCTCGGAGTTGGAATCTGCACTTTGATAAGATGATCAAAGATTTTAGGTTTATACAAAGTTTATGAGAAACTTGTATTTCCAAAAAGGTGAGTGGGAGCACTATAGAATTTCTGATGAGTATATGTTGTTGACATATTGATGATCAGAAATGATGTAGAATTTTCTGGAAAGCATATAGGGTTATTTGAAAGGTGTTTTTCAATAGAAAACCTGGATTAAGCTACTTGAACATTGAGCATCAAGATCTATGAGGATAGATCAAAAATGCTTAATGGTACTTTCAAATGAGCACATACCTTGACATGATCTTGAAGGTGTTCAAGATGGATCAGTCAAAGAAGGAGTTCTTGCCTGAGTAGTAAGGTACGAAGTTAAGACTTAAAGCTCGACCACGGCAGAAAAGAGAGAAAGGACGAAGGTCGTCCCCTATGCTTCAGACGTAGGCTCTATAGTATGCTATGCTGTGTACCGCACCGGAAATGTGCCTTGCCATGAGTCAGTCAAGGGGTACAAGAATGATCCAGGAATGGATCATTGGACAGCGGTCAAAATTGTCCTTGAAGTAAATAGGGACATGTTTCTCGATTATGGAGGTGATAGAGAGTTCGGCGTAAAGGGTTACGTCGATGCAAGCTTTAACACCTATCCGAATGACTCTGAGCAGCAAACCGGATACATATAGTGGAGCAACCATTTGGAATAGCTCCAAGTGGAGCGTGGAAGCAGCATTTACAATATGACCTAGAGATTTGCGAAGTACATACGGATCTGAATGTTACAGATCCGTTGACTAAAACCTCTCTCACAAGCAGAACATGATCAAACCCCAGAACTCATTGAGTCTTAATCACATGATGATGTGAACTAGTTTAGTGACACTAGTAAACTCTTTGGATGTTGGTCACAAGGTGATGTGACCTGTCAGTGTTAATCACATGGTGATGTGAACTAGATTATTGACTCTAGTGCAAGTGGGAGACTGTTGGAAATATGCCCTAGAGGCAATAATAAAAGTGTTATTATTATATTTCTTTGTTCATGATAATAGTCTTTTATTCATGCTATAACTGTATTATCCGGAAATCGTAATACACATGTGAATACATAGACCACAATATGTCCCTAGTGAGCCTCTAGTTGACTAGCTCGTTGTGATCAACAGATAGTCATGGTTTCCTGGCTATGGACATTGGATGTCATTGATAACGGGATCACATCATTAGGAGAATGATGTGATGGACAAGACCCAATCCTAAGCCTAGCACAAAGATCGTGTAGTTCGTATGCTAAAGCTTTTCTAATGTCAAGTATCTTTTCCTTAGACCATGAGATTGTGCAACTCCCGGATACCGTAGGAATGCTTTGGGTGTATCAAACGTCACAACGTAACTGGGTGGCTATAAAGGTGCATTACAGGTATCTCCGAAAGTGTCTGTTGGGTTGGCATGAATCGAGACTGGGATTTGTCACTCCGTGTAAACGGAGAGGTATCTCTGGGCCCACTCGGTAGGACATCATCATAATGTGCACAATGTGACCAAGGGGTTGATCACGGGATGATGTGTTACGGAACGAGTAAAGAGACTTGCCGGTAACGAGATTGAACAAGGTATCGGTATACCGACGATCGAATCTCGGGCAAGTAAAATACCGCTAGACAAAGGGAATTGTATACGGGATCGATTGAGTCCTTGACATCGTGGTTCATCCGATGAGATCATCGTGGAACATGTGGGAGCCAACATGGGTATCCAGATCTCGCTGTTGGTTATTGACCAGAGAACGTCTCGGTCATGTCTGCATGGTTCCCGAACCCGTAGGGTCTACACACTTAAGGTTCGATGACGCTAGGGTTATAAAGGAAGTTTGTATGTGGTTACCGAATGTTGTTCGGAGTCCCGGATGAGATCCCGGACGTCGCGAGGAGTTCCGGAATGGTCCGGAGGTAAAGATTTATATATGGAAAGTTGTTGTTCGGGTTCCGGAAAAAGTTCGGGTTTTTTCGGTATTGTACCGGGAAGCTTCCAAAAGGTTTCGGAGGATTCCGGAGGGGTCCGGAGGTCCGGAAATTGTTCCACCACGTCCAATACAGCAGCATGGGCTGTAAGGGGGCGCCCTAGCCTTAATGGGCCAGGGGAACCAGCCCCCCAAGGCCCATGCGCATGGGAGGGGGGAAACCCTAAGGGGGAGGGCCTCCACTTGACTTGGGAGGCACTCCTCCCCCCCTTGGCCGCACCCCTTCCTTGGAGGAAGGGTCAAGGCTGCGCCTCCCCCCTCTCCTTTGCCCCTATATATAGTGGAGGGGAGGGAGGGCAGCCGCAGGAGAAGCCCTGGCGCCTCCCTCCCTCCCGTGACACCTCCTCCTCTCCCGCAGGTGCTTGGCGAAGCCCTGCAGGATTGCCACGCTCCTCCACCACCACCACGCCATTGTGCTGCTGCTGGATGGAGTCTTCCTCAACCTCTCCCTCTCTCCTTGCTGGATCAAGGCGTGGGAGACATCACCGGGCTGTACGTGTGTTGAACGCGGAGGTGCCGTCCGTTCGGCACTAGGATCTCCGGTGATTTGGATCACGACGAGTACGACTCCTTCAACCCCGTTCTCATGAACGCTTCCGCTTAGCGATCTACAAGGGTATGTAGATGCACTCTCCTTCCCCTCGTTGCTGGTTTCTCCATAGATAGATCTTGGTGACACGTAGGAAAATTTTGAATTTCTGCTACGTTCCCCAACAGTGGCATCATGAGCTAGGTCTATTGCGTAGATTCTTTGCACGAGTAGAACACAAAGAAGTTGTGGGCGTTGATTTTGTTCAATATGCTTACCGTTACTAGTCCAATCTTGTTTCGACGGTATTGTGGGATGAAGCGGCCCGGACCGACCTTACACGTACTCTTACGTGAGACAGGTTCCACCGACTGACATGCACTTGGTGCATAAGGTGGCTAGCGGGTGCTAGTCTCTCCCACTTTAGTCGGAATGGATTCGATGAAAAGGGTCCTTATGAAGGGTAAATAGCAATTGGCATATCACGTTGTGGTTTTGCGTAGGTAAGAAACGTTCTTGCTAGAAACCCATAGCAGCCACGTAAAACATGCAAACAACAATTAGAGGACGTCTAACTTGTTTTTGCAGGGTATGCTATGTGATGTGATATGGCCAACAAGAATATGATGAATGATATGTGATGTATGAGATTGATCATGTTCTTGTAATAGGAATCACGACTTGCATGTCGATGAGTATGACAACCGGCAGGAGCCATAGGAGTTGTCTTAAATTTATTGTATGACCTGTGTGTCATTAAACGACGCCATGTAATTACTTTACTTTATTGCTAACCGGTAGCCATAGTAGTAGAAGTAATAGTTGGCGAGACAACTTCATGAAGACACGATGATGGAGATCATGGTGTCATGCCGGTGACGATGATGATCATGGAGCCCCGAAGATGGAGATCAAAAGGAGCAAAATGATATTGGCCATATCATGTCACTATTTGATTGCATGTGATGTTTATCATGTTTATGCATCTTGTTTACTTAGAACAACGGTAGTAAATAAGATGATCCCTTACAACAATTTCAAGAAGTGTTCTCCCCTAACTGTGCACCGTTGCTACAGTTCGTCGTTTCGAAGCACCACGTGATGATCGGGTGTGATAGATCCTTACGTTCACATACAACGGGTGTAAGACAGATTTACACATGCAATACACTTAGGGTTAACTTGACGAGCCTAGCATGTACAGACATGGCCTCGGAACACGGAGACCGAAAGGTCGAGCATGAGTCGTATAGTAGATACGATCAACATGAAGATGTTCACCGATGATGACTAGTCCGTCTCACGTGATGATCGGACACGGCCTAGTTGACTCGGATCATCTAATCACTTAGATGACCAGAGGGATGTCTATCTGAGTGGGAGTTCATAAGATGAACTTAATTATCCTGAACATAGTCAAAAGATCTTTGCAAATTATGTCGTAAGCTCGCGCTTTAGTTCCACTTTTTAGATATGTTCCTAGAGAAAATATAGTTGAAAGTTGATAGTAGCGATTATGCGGACAGTAGAAAGCTTATGCCTTAATGCACCGCTCAGTGTGCTGAACCCCAAACGTCGTCTGTGGATGTTGTGAACATCGGACATACACGTTTTGATAACTACGTGATAGTTCAGTTAAATGGCTTAAGTAGAGGCACCAAAGATGTTTTTCGAAACATCGCGGAACATATGAGATGTTTCGAGGGCTGAAATTAGGATTTCAGGCTCGTGCCCACGTCAAGAGGTATAAGACCTCCGACGATTTTCTTAGCCTGCAAACTCAGGGAGAAAAGCTCAATCGTTGAGCTTGTGCTCAGATTGTCTGAGTGCAACAATCACTTGAATCGAGTGGGAGTTGATCTTCCAGATGAGATAGTGATGTTTCCCCAAAGTCATTGCCACCAAGCTGCTAGAGCTTCGTGATGAACTATAACATATCAAGGATAGAGATGATGATCCTTGAGGTATTCGCGTTGTTTGACATCGCGAAAGTAGAAATCAAGAAGGAGCATCAATTGTTGATGGTTGGTGAAACCACTAGTTTCAAGAAGGGCAAGGGCAAGAAGGGATACTTCATGAAACGGCAAATCAGCTGCTGCTCTAGTGAAGAAACCCAAGGTTGAACCCAAACCCGAGACTAAGTGCTTCTGTAATAAGGGAACAACCACTGGAGCAGCATTACCCTAGATACTTGGTAGATGAGAAGGTTGGCAAGGTCGATAGAAGTATATTGGATATACATTATGTTAATGTGTACTTTACTAGTACTCCTAGTAGCACCAGGGTATTAAGATACCGGTGCAGTTGCTAAGTGTTAGTAACTCGAAATAAAAGAGCTACAGAATAAACGGAGACTAGCTAAAGGTGAGCTGACGATATGTGTTGGAAGTGTTTCCAAGTTTGATGTGATCAAACATCGCACGCTCCCTCTACCATCAAGATTATTATTAAACCTGAATAACTGTCATTGTGTGTTTGCGTTGAGCATAGACATGATTGGATTATGTCTATCGCAATACGGTTATTCATTTAAAGAGAATAATGGTTACTCTATTTATTTGAATAATACCTTCAATGGTCTTGCACCTAAAGGAATGGTTTATTGAATCTCGATCGTAGTGATACACATTTTCATGCCAAAAGATATAAGATAGTAATGATAGTACCACTTACTTGTGGCACTGCCATGTAAGTCATAATGGTATAAAACACATGAAGAAGCTCCATGTTGATGGATCTTTGGACTCACTCGTTTTTGAAAAGTTTGAGACATGCGAACCATGTCTATTGGTGTATACGCATGAAGAAACTCCATGCAGATGGATCATTTGGACTCACTTGATTTTGAATCACTTGAGATATGCAAATCATACCACATGGGCAAGATGACTGAAAAGCCTCGTTTTCAGTAAGATGGAACAAGATAGCAACTTGTTGGAAGTAACACATTTTGATGTGTGCAGTCTAATGAGTGCTGAGGCATGCAGTGAATATCGTTATGTTCTTACTTCACAGATGATTCGAGTAGATGTTGAAAATATTTACTTGATGAAACACAAGTCTGAATTATTGAATGGGTCAAGTAATTTCAGAGTGAAGTAGAAGATCATTATGACAAGAGGATAAAATGTCTATGATATGATCATAGAGATGAATATCTGAGTTACGAGTTTTGGCACACAATTAAGACATTGTGGAAATTGTTTCGCAATTAATACCGCCTGGAACACCATAGTGTGATGGTGTGTCCGAACATCATAGTTGCACCCTATTGGATATGGTGCGTACCATGATGTCTCTTATCGAATTACCACTATTGTTCACGGGTTAGGCATTAGAGACAACCACATTCACTTTAAATAGGGCACCACGTAATTCCGTTGAGATGACACCGTATGAATTATGGTTTGGAGAAACCTAAGTTGTCGTTTCTTAAAGGTTTGGGGCTGCGACGCTTATGTGAAAAAGTTTCAAGATTGATAAGCTCGAACCCAAAGCGGATAAAATGCATCTTCATAGGACACCCAAAACAGTTGGGTATACCTCCTAATTCAGATCCGAAAGCAATATGGATTGTTTTCTTGAATCGGGTCCTTTCTCGAGGAAAGGTTTCTCTCGAAAGAGTTGAGTGGGAGGATGGTGGAGACTTGATATGGTTATTGAACCATCACTTCAACCAGTGTGTATCAGGGCACAGGAAGTTGTTCATGTGGCACCTACACCAATTGAAGTAGAAGCTTATGATAGTGATCATGAAGTTTCGGATCAAGTCACTGCCGTACCTCGTAGGGTGACAAGGATACGTACTACTTCAGAGTGGTACAGTAATCCTGTCTTGAAGGTCATGTTGCTAGACAACAATGAACCTACGAGCTATGGAGAAGCGATGGTGGGCCCAAATTCCGACAAATGGTTAAGAAACCATGAAATCCGAGATAGGATCCATGTATCAGAACAAAGCATGGACTTTGGTGGACTTGCCCAATGATCGACAAGCCATTAAGATAAATGGATCTTTAAGAAGAAGATGGACGTGGACGGTAATGTCACCGTCTATGAAGCTCGACTTGTGGCGAAGAGTTTTTTCACAAATTCAAGGAGTTGACTACGATGAGATTTTCTCATCCGTAGCGATGCTTAAGTCCGTCGGATTCATGTTAGCATTAGCTGCATTTATGAAATCTGGCAGATGGATGTCAAAACGAGTTTCCTTACCAGTTTTCGTAAGGAAAGGTTGTATGTAATACAATCAGAAAGGTTTTGTCGATCCTAAGGATGCTAAAAGGTATGCTAGCTCCAGCGATCCTTCCATGGACTGGAGTAAGCGTCTCGGAGTTGGAATGTGCACTTTGATAAGATGATCAAAGATTTTAGGTTTATACAAAGTTTATGAGAAACTTGTATTTCCAAAAAGGTGAGTGGGAGCACTATAGAATTTCTGATGAGTATATGTTGTTGACATATTGATGATCAGAAATGATGTAGAATTTTCTGGAAAGCATATAGGGTTATTTGAAAGGTGTTTTTCAATAGAAAACCTGGATTAAGCTACTTGAACATTGAGCATCAAGATCTATGAGGATAGATCAAAAATGCTTAATGGTACTTTCAAATGAGCACATACCTTGACATGATCTTGAAGGTGTTCAAGATGGATCAGTCAAAGAAGGAGTTCTTGCCTGAGTAGTAAGGTACGAAGTTAAGACTTAAAGCTCGACCACGGCAGAAAAGAGAGAAAGGACAAAGGTCGTCCCCTATGCTTCAGACGTAGGCTCTATAGTATGCTATGCTGTGTACCGCACCGGAAGTGTGCCTTTCCATAAGTCAGTCAAGGGGTACAAGAATGATCCAGGAATGGATCATTGGACAGCGGTCAAAATTGTCCTTGAAGTAAATAGGGACATGTTTCTCGATTATGGAGGTGATAGAGAGTTCGGCGTAAAGGGTTACGTCGATGCAAGCTTTAACACCTATCCGAATGACTCTGAGCAGCAAACCGGATACATATAGTGGAGCAACCATTTGGAATAGCTCCAAGTGGAGCGTGGAAGCAGCATTTACAATATGACCTAGAGATTTGCGAAGTACATACGGATCTGAATGTTACAGATCCGTTGACTAAAACCTCTCTCACAAGCAGAACATGATCAAACCCCAGAACTCATTGAGTCTTAATCACATGATGATGTGAACTAGTTTAGTGACACTAGTAAACTCTTTGGATGTTGGTCACATGGTGATGTGACCTGTCAGTGTTAATCACATGGTGATGTGAACTAGATTATTGACTCTAGTGCAAGTGGGAGACTGTTGGAAATATGCCCTAGAGGCAATAATAAAAGTGTTATTATTATATTTCTTTGTTCATGATAATAGTCTTTTATTCATGCTATAACTGTATTATCCGGAAATCGTAATACACATGTGAATACATAGACCACAATATGTCCCTAGTGAGCCTCTAGTTGACTAGCTCGTTGTGATCAACAGATAGTCATGGTTTCCTAGCTATGGACATTGGATGTCATTGATAACGGGATCACATCATTAGGAGAATGATGTGATGGACAAGACCCAATCCTAAGCCTAGCACAAAGATCGTGTAGTTCGTATGCTAAAGCTTTTCTAATGTCAAGTATCTTTTCCTTAGACCATGAGATTGTGCAACTCCTGGATACCATAGGAATGCTTTGGGTGTATCAAACGTCACAACGTAACTGGGTGGCTATAAAGGTGCATTACAGGTATCTCCGAAAGTGTCTGTTGGGTTGGCACGAATCGAGACTGGGATTTGTCACTCCGTGTAAACGGAGAGGTATCTCTGGGCCCACTCAGTAGGACATCATCATAATGTGCACAATGTGACCAAGGGGTTGATCACGGGATGATGTGTTACGGAACGAGTAAAGAGACTTGCCGGTAACGAGATTGAACAAGGTATCGGTATACCGACGATCGAATCTCGGGCAAGTAAAATACCGCTAGACAAAGGGAATTGTATACAGGATCGATTGAGTCCTTGACATCGTGGTTCATCCGATGAGATCATTGTGGAACATGTGGGAGCCAACATGGGTATCCAGATCCCGCTGTTGGTTATTGACCGGGGAACGTCTCGGTCATGTCTGCATGGTTCCCGAACCCGTAGGGTCTACACACTTAAGGTTCGATGACGCTAGGGTTATAAAGGAAGTTTGTATGTGGTTACCGAATGTTGTTCGGAGTCCCGGATGAGATCCCGAACGTCACGAGGAGTTCCGGAATGGTCCGGAGGTAAAGATTTATATATGGAAAGTTGTTGTTCGGGTTCCGGAAAAAGTTCGGGTTTTTTCGGTATTGTACCGGGAAGCTTCCAAAAGGTTCCGGAGGATTCCGGAGGGGTCCGGAGGTCCAGAAATTGTTCCACCACGTCCAATACAGCAGCATGGGCTGTAAGGGGGCGCCCTAGCCTTAGTGGGCCAGGGGAACCAGCCCCCCAAGGCCCATGCGCATGGGAGGGGGGAAACCCTAAGGGGGAGGGCCTCCACTTGACTTGGGAGGCACTCCTCCCCCCCTTGGCCGCACCCCTTCCTTGGAGGAAGGGGCAAGGCTGCGCCTCCCCCCTCTCCTTTGCCCCTATATATAGTGGAGGGGAGGGAGGGCAGCCGCAGGAGAAGCCCTGGCGCCTCCCTCCCTCCCGTGACACTCCTCCTCTCCCGTAGGTGCTTGGCGAAGCCCTGCAGGATTGCCACGCTCCTCCACCACCACCACGCCGTTGTGCTGCTGCTGGATGGAGTCTTCCTCAACCTCTCCCTCTCTCCTTGCTGGATCAAGGCGTGGGAGACGTCACCGGGCTGTACGTGTGTTGAATGCGGAGGTGCCGTCCGTTCGGCACTAGGATCTCCGGTGATTTGGATCACGACGAGTACGACTCCTTCAACCCCGTTCTCATGAACGCTTCCGCTTAGCGATCTACAAGGGTATGTGGATGCACTCTCCTTCCCCTCGTTGCTGGTTTCTCCATAGATAGATCTTGGTGACACGTAGGAAAATTTTGAATTTCTGCTACGTTCCCCAACACAAACGCCCGGAGTGATCGGCACTCCCCATATCCAGCCTAAATCTAGGGCGGATATGCGGACGACTGGACGCAAGTGCCATGTCAGATCTGGCCCACCCAACCCCACATAAATTGGACCATATCCGCACTCTAGACAAAACCCTAGCTACATTCCACTCCACTTCACTTCCCCTCCTACAGTACCAAGTTGCTCTCCGGCATTCTCCTCCATGGCGGCCACTGGATCCGACTCTGAGATGTGTGGATCCGAGGACTCGAGCACCTCCCATGTAGCCTCGAGGAGCAGATGGTCGACCGCGCTACTCTCCAACGCTCCCAGGAGGAGTGCACCCTCTCCCAATCTTCTGTGAGCCGTCGGACATCCTTTTCCCAAATGGCGCTCATATCCGAGGCAGGTGAATCTCGACACGTGATTGAAGCATCGCCGTAAGTGGTAACCACTGCATGGTGCAACCCCCGTTGTGTCGCTGAAACGATTTAGGTGGAACCTCGTCCCCACGACGCAGGGCATGAAAACAGAGGCCATCTGTGCCTCCATGAGTCGCCGCCAATCTGAAATGGAGGTGCGGAAAGCCCGTTACACGAGGTGGGAGAGGCTTCAAGCGGAGGCAGCGACGGTAGCCCACGACGGAGGCGGCTTTGGCAGCGTCGAAGGAAGCCCTTTGTGTCTGCATAGCCGAGAAGTAGCGAAGTTGGGTGGTGAAGGAGATGGCAAAAGAGCAAGGTCGGGCGGTCTGTGCCATGGATTAGACACCTCTGGTAGTGAGCACATCCACATCGATCTGTTTTGCGTCTTCGACCGCTATTGCCTCATGGATGACGGTAAGGGCAAAGGCAAGGGACATGGCGGATCATGGATGAACTTCTCCCATTGTTGGTCCAGTCTGTGGTTAGTAGAGCATGTCAATTTTTGGTAATCTGATGCATGTGTTTAGCTAGGTACATTGGTTGATGAGAAGAATATGGACTTGAGGATTCAGTTTGATGTATTCGATTGTGGACGACAAAATTTGTGTGTTTTCCGGTCACTGCCCGCGGACGCGTCCACGAGCATTTGGGGACGAGATTTGCTACTTGTGGTCAGGGCCAGTCCCGAGTTTTCGGGAGCCCGGGGCGAACACGGAACCTGGGGCCCTTTGGTATAAATAACAACATAATAATCAATATATGCTATATATCAAGAAAATGTATCAAAAATCATTTCAACTATCTCTGAAAGCAATACTCATGTCAAATTAAATACACACATATCTTATAAATTTATTGTAACATTATGCGACACATCATAATAAATCGCATCCACTAATTTTAATGTATTATGTATTAGATGCCTTTTACTAGGTGACACGAGGTGCTAAAATTTAAAAGAAATAGCTGGTAATTCAACACTCGCTGGAATCTGCAAAAATACTACTCCCACCAATCCAAATTAATTGACACAAGCAACCTCTATGTCAATTAATTTGGATCGGAGGAAGTAAATCAAATTTTTAGTGAGGAAGTAAACCAATTAATAAAATCTTATTGATTATAAAGTCAAACTCATAAGTTACAAATGCATAAAGCCCAATAATATGTCACTTAATAGTGTCCAATCGGTCGACAAACATCAATTCCTGTTGCAATAATGAAAAGATGATGGTCGTATATAAATTTTTAGAAATCGTTAAGGCATACGTGATGTAGGGTGGAACTCTAATGGCTGATCTTTCACGATTTGGAGGGGAATCCCGAGAAGAACACGAAGAGCACGAGAGGGGAACACTCAATCAACAAGATCCAAATCACACATGTGCTAAATCCACGTACACAAAGGGAGATGCAAGATCCAAAATCAACAAAATAGGGTACATAGGTAGCTAGTTCATCCCAATCCTTGGAGAAAAGAGGTCTTGAATCCTTAGAGGATCTTCCCACAGGGGGGTCTTGAATCCACTTGGGTGATCTTCTCACATGGAGGTCTTGATCTCCATGGGAGTAGGGATAAGTGGATGAGCAAAGCTCTATCTCAATCTTGAGCTACCACAATGCTGACCCTAAAACGTAGGTGGAGTATATGTAGTCTAGGGGCAAAGGGGTACATGGGCCTCGGCCCGAGTGGCGATGCACATACAGTCGTCGAATGTCCGGTCGTTACCGGTCGTCCGGTGTCTCACGAGGGACCGTATGTCTGGTAAGGGTCGGACATCCGACATTTCGGCTCTGTTGAGGCCGTGACGAATTTCCGGACGTGTCGGACGTCCGGTGCATCAGTCGTTCGGAAGGCTTCGGTCTTCTGGTGTTTTGGCTCTGGACTAGAGGTGCCGGATATCCGGAGTCGGTAGGTCGTCCGACCGTTGTAGCGTTAGTCGGCTGGCCCTTCTGGTTGGCTGACCTCCAGGCATCGGGCGTCCGGTAAGTACCGGTCGTCCGGTGGCTGTAGCTTTATGGCAGCTCTTTCTCTTGTCTCTCGCGCTTGGTGTACTCGCCATCTTGTCCGTTGATGGTAGTAGCTTCATGGCATTCCTCCAAGTAACTGATCACACATAAGGTCTCCGATTGAGGTAGTGGCCATGTCTCACATGTGGAATATGTAAGTTTGAAGAGGAGCGAGTTCACCTCGGCTTCGATAGCCCTTGCTCAAGCCCTAGTCATTGGTTCACATGGTGTCTTGGGAGACGAAGGTACATCCATGGGGATGACCATAGGATGCTCCGCATCAATACGCTTGTAGGCTACCTTCTCTTTTGGATTCATGTCGTGGATGCGTGGACAGCGAGAGACCGCCGACTGCCACTAGGCGTCAGTGTGGCCTCCTCGTTGTTGTTCACCTGACCTGTTCCGAGCGGTAGCTGCGCCTGCAAAGCGCTACGATGACTCGAGAGGTGATAGGGCCTCGACCAGGGAATAGTCGATGCGGTTATGCAAGGCGATGGCTTCGTGAGGCGATAGAGGGATTAGAAAAAAAATTGGATGATGGGAGATCGAGGGATTAGGTAAAATAGAAGACAATCACACCACTCAAGCGAAAAAGCATTTATGTGGCGTGCCATCTGCGAGCATCGTGCACGCGTGATGGGGGGAGTGGATTGCTGGAATCTTGGACTTGCAGTTATGCCTAGTTGCTATATCGGCCAGGCCCAACACGGTAGCACACACAACATTCCTTTTTTCTCTCTCTAAATGCATGCTTAATCTACATAAGTGCGCGTCCCTTTGG
This sequence comes from Triticum aestivum, assembly GCF_018294505.1. NCBI lineage: Eukaryota > Viridiplantae > Streptophyta > Magnoliopsida > Poales > Poaceae > Triticum > Triticum aestivum. The sequence continues at coordinate 273,887,063 of NC_057798.1, read as the reverse complement.
GCCCCCCTCTGTTTCGAGGGCCTGGGGCGGCCGCCCCCCTGCCCCACATCAGGGCCGGGCCTGCTTGTAGTTGTAGATGTTGTAAACGTAAAAAATATGATGTAAAATTTATAGTGGTTCCGTATACAAATACATAAGGGGGGGGGGGTGTTGACCCTATAAAAAAGGAAAAAAAGGGCAAATCCATACAACCTGAACAATACACATGTCGAGGATGACAAAATTTCCCTTCCGCTTTTCCCATATGATGCGTGTGATTATATCAGTGTACCAAATTATACACAATTTAAAAGTTTTTCACAACTTTTTGAATATTGGGTGGACATCATGTCGGGCTCTCTCCTGGCCGGCCGATTGGGCACTGGTAGTGGTAGCTAGGGCTAGGGCGGCACCATGCCATCGCGTATGTCAACTCTTGCCGATTCGCTCTATCTATCGTGAATCTGGGTGAGCGAACTTGTGCCGTGGATTAAAGCGGCTTCTTGTACCCGATGATGCCTGTCCCGTGCGACGCCAACAGTTGTTCACACTTTCTGCATCTAAACATGTACACGTTCCTTGTTTCGACCGCGTACGCGCGGAGCATCTTGGAAGCGAGAGCTATTTTAATTTCATTTCACGTACCGCAGCCTGATCGATGTTTCCATTGCCGTATCACGTACTCCTGTACACTATACTAGTAAAACCCCCGATCTATCACTCAATTACCAGTAGTATAAAAATAGCCACAAGCTACAACGATGTACTACCTACCATTAAGTTTTCTTCTTCTTTGAGGTAGCATCAAGATGGCTTAGGTTCTGTGTACGATTGGCTCGTTGGCTACAGCAGGCGAGGTGTGAGGTGCAATTGGTCTGAGCAGAACTTATTCCTGTGCTATTTCCCACCAGTCTTCGATCGTTACCATGCACACGCAGCTCTATTCCAATTCTATTCCGAATGGCATGCACTGATCACTTCGAAATAAAAGGGGCCGGGGGGATTCCAAAATTCTATTCTACGGTACGCATTCGCAGAT
>NC_057798.1:273877823-273885852 GCF_018294505.1 Triticum aestivum | reverse complement strand
GAGAGAGCCCGTAATAAAAAAAAAGAAAAGAAAAAAAAGAGAGGTAGAAAAAGGAAATTACCCCAGAGAAATAAAATGGTGTGAGGGCTTGAAAGTGATGCATAAAGCCTAGTAGTTTTTTAGGGGTATAAAGCCTACTAGATAACGCTGTTACTTTGACTCCCCGAAAAAAAAAAGCTGTTAATTTGACCTGTCTTGATTCGCCAAGCCAGGCATTTAGAACTGACAGGAGAACCTTTATAGTGAAGCATTTGATTTAGAGATACTACTACTCTATGAAGCCACGCCACGCGGGCACAGCAAACACCTGGGCCAGTCCCCACCACCAAACAGTCCAATAATCCATGGTACGTGACGCCAAGGCCAAGTGGGTGAATCTGTACGTGATCATTTTGTAAAATCCAATGGAAAGACAAGTCGAGAAAGCTCAATTATTGGTCATCATTTGCACGGCAACAAACTCTTCTTTACCATTTCAGTGTCGCCACCCTAACTCGAAATTACTGCAACTAGTGGCTCACGCCGCCGCTTTTACAGGCAAAGAATCCTCCCTTCACAACGTCGCGTAATTCTCTCGATCATTACCACAAAAGCAAAAGCTTGCTCCCCCATATTTTTACTTGCCATAAAAGGCAGGATGGCATTTTTTTTTCTAATAGGATGGCATATTTCCTCTTAAAGAAACTCCAGTGAGCGCTATGCATGAGCACAACCATGGTAAGATGAGCTTCGCTTTCACCAAGTTATTACGGCGCGATAAGACACTCGTATGCGTATGCATAACTTCATTCATCTGATAGGAAAGACGAACACTTTGACAGTTCCTACTCTACTGTGGCCTAATAATCTGAAACGCGGAAGGTGAAAATTCTACCGCGCGCGGTAACTGGCAATGGTACGTGATGATTGGATGGATACGTACCCGGTGGGCGGGACCCTCGCGGCGTCGCCTCACCGCTCACCTCACCACACCAGCAGCAACATGGCGGGACCCGACCACTTTGCATAATTTCTGAGATACAATTTCCTCTCTCTTTCGTGCGTAAAGGCAGCTGCCATGACTGCACCACACCCTCCCACCCGCTGCCGGCTGGGCTCGTCGCCATCTTTTTTTTTCCGGAAAAAGTAACCTTTCATTAATCAAGGAGGTTCATTACAATCTAGCTGGCACAACTGGCTAATTTCATCTGGTCCGTGACGGAGCTAGACGGCAGTGCGAGAAGAAACCCTGCCCATCTGAGCAAGGGTGTGAGCTACAGGATTTTGGCCTCGTCTCACATGTGACAACACAACTTCACGTCCAGATTTCAGTAGTAGTTTTGCTTCCTCCACCATGGCTGCCATCGGGGACCTATTTGGTTCCCCATCCTTTAGCATGTTGACAGCAACGGAGCAGTCTGATTCAAGGATGAACGGCTCCTTACTCCACTCCAGAGCAAGAGCAAAGCCTTCTGCACAGGCAGCGACTTCAGCTTCGAGCGCGCTGCAGCAGGTGTGCAGGAATCGGCAAGATGAAAAAATTATGTTGCCCTCAGAACTAGTACGTAATATCATTCCAGCTCCACCAGTTCCATCCTCCACATGGAAAGCCCCATCAATGTTTAGCTTGTTCCATCCTTCCGGCGGCCGGCTCCAGCGTGCAGGTGCATCAACAGAGATAGATGGAGTGGAGCGTAGCGTATCCGTCCTGCCCCTGCCTGCGCGAACGGGTTCAGACTTCAGAGTGATCTCCATGCAAAGCCAATTCATCTCCTCCGACCTCCGGGGAGCTGATTGGTATAAGATGGACGAGCGTGCGAGGGGGCATTGAGTGCCCAGTGCCACCGGACTCAACTCAAGCACAATCTATACAAAAGGGTCCGGTCAGGGCAATGCACTATGATCGCCACAAAGAGGATTGGCACAATTGAACGGTGCAACCATCCACGTGAGAAAATCAACCCAAATAACGCCCACACGTGTGGCAGTTTTGCAACTCGTCCACACGCGTGGATCACCGTCCAGTCGAGTATGCACGAATCTTGACACATTTTCAGAGCATTTGTGTGCCACGTAGGACGAAGATGGTGTGTGGGCATTTGACGGTTCGCCCGGACGCCTGTTTCTTGCACGGAGAGGGCGCGGCTGCGAGTCGGACGTGCGGTGGAACTGCCGTCGCGCGCCCGCGCGCCGCACACGTCTCCTATTCATCATCTCCCACGTCTGCTCTTTCCCCCTCCTCGGTGCTGCAGTGTCCCCACCCTGCCTTCTTTACGTCCCATTTGCCCCACACCAGCATCCCCATTCCAGAGCAACGACAAGTTCTAGGCGGAGCAGAGGAGAGGGGGCGGCGGCAGTCGGGTTTTACATGGAACTGACTTAATTGCCATGATGTTTTGTGCAAACATGGCAATTTGAATCCACTGAGTTAGCTACAACTTTCCTAGTAGATGGCAACTAACTTTTTGAAGCAAATCTGTCAGTTGCCATGTTCTATGTAGGATAATGGCAGTTGGGTGTTCGATGGTATTGACTTAGTTGCCCTGACATTTTCTGCAACCTGGCAACTTGAATCTACTGGTTTAGCTACAACTTTCCTGCTAGATGGCAACTACGTTTTTTGAAGCAAATATGTCAGTTGCCATGTTTTTGCACTGATTTCCAGGGGACATTTTGCCTACTGTGCCTGTTTTAGAAGACGACAACTACCTGTTTTTGATACACCGAGACTTCATTTGAGATGTTCTTTTTGCGCTAACATGGCAACCTGAATCTTTCGGTTCAGATACATTTTTCCACTTTGTTTATTTTTAGTAGATGGCAACTGCTTGAACCCAGAAGTCAGTTGCCATGTTTATGCAGTGATCCGGGGTTCAATTTGCTAATGTGCCTTTAAGGAGATGGCAACTACATCTATACAACAAGGCATTGTTTGCCATGCCTATTCTTTAGTACTTTTTTTGGCAACTACATAGTTGTGCTTAGGAGTATATGGCAACCCACACTATGTTGTATGATATTTTTTTGGCATGCATTTCAAGTGTCACATGGCAATTTCCCCACTACATTTTTCAGAATGCAGGTGGCAACTCCCTCTTTTTACTCAGCATATACATTGTCTTAGGGTAAACATGACAGTTTTCATTTGTCGTCGATGATATCCACTGCCTCGTTACTTCGTGCATATTTTTTTTGCATCTTTTGACTGTGTTTCATTTGTACTCATGTGTATTTTTTCTTACCATAGCATCATGGCTCGTGGTGACCAGCAAGACGATGATGACGACTTCATGGAGGTACCGCCACGGAATCGTGCGACCGGTCATACGAAAGACGGTGACGAGGTCATTCCCCCCTTGTTTTATTGTGTTATATAGTGTACATTCATCCCTCAGCAGTATTTTTTTGCATATTGAACATGGAAACAATTACCCTTTCATGTTCTGCGGAAGAAGAAACGTCCGCGCAATAGGGCTTCGCAAGAATGCCTGACTATATTGACCAAGGGTTTTACCGATGATTAGAAGGGAGCTGCCGGTGAGATGGGGATGTAGGCATTGATGGATATTTGATGCCCAAATATAGTGAACCATGTATGTGATTGGCTCGGTGAGATATACGACCCTCCGTCTAGGGAATTTGTCATTCAGGGACGTGGAAGACTCCCTTTGGACGAGGAATCTGTATTCTGCGCTTTGGGTGTCCCCTGTGGAGAAATCAAAGTTCCGTATGAGGTGAACAATGAGATTGAGAAAGTTTTGTTCCCCCATTTGTTTCCCGGCATGGCATCCATGCCTAATACGACTGTGCTGGCAACTTCGTTGGAAGGCATGACAACCCATGGCGAGGTATTTAAGATGAAGCTGCTAATGTACTTGACCTCGTCTGTCTTTGCGCCTACCACGTCGCTACGCCCAAGCAACGAGTGCTTCCCTATCCCAGTGAATGCTCTTTGTTTATTCTTTTGTTTCCTACAATCTTCTGTGTTTGATGTCATGTAATAGCATGTTCTTGTCAGTTTGACATTTTATTTGACCGTTGACATGTTGTTTTGTTTCGAATCTTGTGTAGGCGAAACTAAAAGATGTTAAGAACATGAATTGGTGTAAATTCATTGCCAACTTCCTCCATGATGCATTCGCAAATAAGATGTACCAGAAGGGCTGCCGCCTACACCTAATGGTAATTTTTGACCTTTTTGCGAATGCTTTTAACACGATTCTTTCGTTCCTCACTCACAATATAGAGAACACAAATTTTTGTTTGTGTATGGTATTTTCACGTTTGAAATGTAATTATTATTTTTGGATGCCTTTTAGGAATTGAATAAAATCGGAGGTCTACTTGAACTTAGGTGCCAATTTTTATAGTTGTTCACAAGTGGCAACCAAATTGTTTCCGCACATTGCGACTCTGTTTGCCCATACTATGTCAACTCTAGTTGATAGATTTTTAATTGATTATTTCATGACAACCATAGTTGATCGTGTATGAAAACTTTTATTTGTGTTTTTTTACATGGCAAGTGAAGTTGTTGAGACATGGCAACTGTAGTTTATTCTACATGGCAATTACATTTGTACAACACACATAGTGTTCACTTTCTCTATTTTTTGGTTTGTTTTAAGTGGTGATACATGTCAAACATACATTCACGTACATGTCAAATCTTTTTTTCTGACATGTTTTGATTTACATCCTCTCTTTTTTGTGTAAACCAGCTCATGTACGTCGGTTGTCTTGATTTATCTACTGTTAATTTTATTGAGATAGGAGGTCCGCCGCCTCCACATAAGTTTGCTGTCTCTGCCTGAAGTTATGATGTTGTCAATGCTGTGCTTGCCGCACATAGGATATCTGATACAAAATATGGCAAGCTGCAGGTTAGTTTCATCTTCCTTCTTGCACGACATTTTTGAAGTTCACTATTGGAAAGAATATAGAAAAACCAAAACAGTTCCATATTGGCCGTTCATATATATATATATATATACACACACACACACACACACACACACACACACACACACACACACACACACATATATATACATCTGGGCTATTCTGTTACGCATAACAGAATATTATTCTGTTACCCTTTCTGTACTAACGTAGTTCACAGGTTGGACTGACGTGTTTTTCAACAAGAACTGATGTTCCTGCGTGCACGACGGACAGAAACAGGGGATGCAACCTGGAGCTTCCGGCCGTTCTCCAGCGCGATGATGTGGGCCATTCGTTGCTAGAGGAGACACGTAAAGGGGTTCCGCACGTGCGCGCGCTCATCTGGATGTGTTTTGCGGTTTGTAGTCATCGGAGGTGACGGCGTGGTCATTTTGGCGGCGGACGTGTTTTTTGGCGTCAGTGTTTACTGTGGTGTTCGCGGGCCTCAAATTATGTCGTGTTTGTCGTTTTTGATGTGAGAATTATCGGTATGTTATGGTTTTTTGAGATTATTTTCATCTGTAATTCATGATTACAAGTTTTGGTGTTCTTGGTCGTTTTCGACGCCCGCCATGGAATTCTGTTCTTCTTTTTCTATTTTTTTACTTTCGAATTGGTGTTGCAGGGAGAGATATAAGGATTGTATGAAAAGATTTGCGTTGTTAATTTTGCTTTTTTAGTTGTTTCTACCCCGGATTCCCATGTTATTTTGTCGTTGGTGGAGGTGGTGTATGGCGGCTGACTGTAAGCTACGATTTCTTGTAATCTGGTTAAACTGCGTAATTAATTTGCGTGTTTTTCAGTGTTGTTTTGAATTGCTCCCGTATGTGTAGTTGGACTGCTGCGTGTCAAAGTTTTATTACTGTGTGTTTACATTGGAGCCGCATTGATGGCTCTGCACTTTGATTATAAAGCCCGAGCCCTCTGTCAGTTTCATTCTACGAGCTGCAACCAAAGAAAAGGGGGGATGGATCCTGAGCTGGGAGAGGTCACAGAGGAGGAGGGGGACGCCATAGATGTGAGGGCTGCAGTAGCGGAGCAGAGGAGGAGGAGGTGCAGGCGCAGGCAGATGGCGCGACGTGCTCCCGAGGAGGAACTGGAGGCAGAGTTCAACAGACGGCTTGCGCGTGAGGTGATGGATACTTGCAACTCCAATGAATTGGATCTTCTTTTCCCAGAGGGCAGGGGAAGGAACCATATTCAGATCATTAGTTGGGCTAGGGCGAGAGCAGCCACGGCTCCACATCCATCCACCAGGGCAAAATGGCGTCGTTTCTTTGATCGTTATGACTGAAGTAGTGAACATTATGTTTTTAAGATTTTTGTTGTGGGGGAGCAGATGTTCGAATGACTAAATGAATTCAACCTATTTTTGTCTCTGAATGTGTTGTTTTGTCTGCATATGTTCGACATGTGCACCTTTGAACTGCTTGTTTTTCTGAAGTTGTACTGATTTGCGGTCAAATGTTCCATGGCTTGTGTAATAACTATTTCCTACCAGCTGGCTGCCCATCTTCCTATTTATTATTTTTATAATCTACGAGTGTCCTTGACTATAAACGCTATCCATCTATGTGTGGTGTGTGGCCAAGTCTTCCCCCTCCCTTTTCTTCCTTCCAGAATCAGATCTAGGTTCCTCTCTCTTCACTTCGTCGCCTTTTTCTCTGTTCCTGTGTGTTTCATGGAGGATTGTTCATGCGGATGCCTGGAAAAGATGGCGCGCATAGCTGACGGCTGTGTGTACGAGTCTGGTTTAGAGCTCACTCATACTCAGCGGCGTGGGCAACTTTCTTGTTTGATGTACATCAACCATGGGTTTCGTACACCCTATGTTTGTCGTCTGACGGATGGTGACTTGAAGGAATCATGGGTATGTGTTTCTATTCGTTTTGGTTCCTACTTCCTTGATGGTTTCTGTTTGAATCCCATGGGCTAGATCTGCAGTTTTGTCTAATGAATAGCTTGTCTATATTTTTTAACTTGGTTTTGTGAGATTTTAACAGTAGGGATTTCTGTGTGTATTTGTTCATTACTTAACAGTATTTTAACCTTTTTTTTGTATAATCCCTGATCTGTTTATGAATAGATGTTTTTACTGTAGGTGTATTGGTTTGTATATTTCTTCAGTTTAGTTAGTTCACATGTCTAGTTAGTTTTGTGTTATTCTTTTGGTTCAGATTTTTTCCATTTTAGTTTGTTATGCAAATCGTTTCTATATCTGTGTAAAAATTCAGTTATGTCAGGTGTTCATTTTGTTTTGTACTCCCATGCCCATTTGTAGAAAATGTCATCGAGGATCAGGATTGTTGCTCCTAGTTCCGGTTTTCTGAAGATGGAGACTTCAGACAAGAATGGGTATCAGTTGATGGATGTTGCCTACCACATCGACTTTGATGGTTGCATCAACCTAACTACTGGGTGGAAGGAGTTTGTTGCTGAGTCTGGATTTGAGGATGGTGATGTGGTTATGGTTATGTTCTCGGGAGAAGACGACTCTCTGACGTTCAGAATCTATGTGCTGTAGGTTTAAATGTGGCAAATGACGCCGGTTTGTGAGATTTGTGTGTGATTGATTATGTTGCAGTATTTTTTTCTTTTAAAACATTTTGCATGTGAGATGGTTGAATTGTATGGTATTATCAGAATGATATGGAACTAGTTATGTAATGTTATTCCTATTGTTCTGCTCAAGTATAACTGTTTTTTTACATTGTTTATATTAGTTATGGAACAATTTCTATAGTTGAACTGATGGGCATCCTTTGTTTTGACTGATATATTTTTCATGTTCATAACTTGCAGACGGTGCTATACGCTGATGAGTTTTTTAGAACCGCTTTTTTGTTATTTGAGTTTTGCTGAACTTACATCCTTTTAATGATAGTACTGATCTATTTTAGTTTGTCAATTACCGATCAAATTTGTTTGTTGTATAATATTTTTTCCTTACTTTTTTACATGAATTTTGGAGAACGTTTTTTCCCTTTTTAATAGATGAACAATGATAGTTTTAGTATTTCATAAAATAAAAAAAAATTAATCTTCGCTGCACAGTACTTATTTTTATTTTTGTACTTGAACCCTATGAATTGTAGTAGTTGATTTT
>NC_057798.1:273877038-273877613 GCF_018294505.1 Triticum aestivum | reverse complement strand
CTTCATTTTGTATTTTTTGTCATGCGTGATCTACTGGATTTTTGTTATGGGGCGAAGTACTTTGTTGGGCCATCAGCCTAGGTCGTTGTATTCGGCCCGAATAGTTTCTCTCGCGCGGCTGTGGAGCACGGCGTGCATGTGCGCTCTGGGTTTAGTCCCACCTTGCTAGTCGAGGGGGCTCCGGTCCTGTTTATAATTGCAGCCGACGCTCACCAGTCGAACTCCTATGAACACTTACCAGAGCGGTTATACACGACGCTCGCTATCTCTCTGTCGACCTGTGGGCCCTGGACGGCAGGCCCATGCGTGTGTGGGCCTGCTCCTGTCCTTGGGCGGTCAATTTTTTTTGTTTGTTTTTTATCTAGTACTTGACTACACCAGTAACTTGGACTGGTACTTTTTTGTCATTGGGCGGTCAATTTTTTTATATTTAGTTGTTTTTGGGATCTAGCACTAGACTATACCAGTATCTTGGACTGGTACTTTTTTGTCCTTGGGCTGTTAATTTTTTTCTTTTTCTTTTTCTTTTTTGTTTGTTTTTATATAGTATTGAGGGTCGTGACTTGCCCGTGTAC